>NC_041345.1:3757446-3777342 GCF_004354835.1 Perca flavescens | reverse complement strand
GGTAGCAGGTGGGATTTTTAAGTTCATTAGATCGTATGATTGGAACCATGATAAAAGCCAAACCTTGGCACAAACCATCCTTAGGCTGTTCTGTTAGGGTCCACTGGATGTCTGCAGCAGCCCCTTAGACCGCTCCCTCCTCCCTCCTCCCCCCCCTACCCTCCTCACCATCTGTTGACCTCATGTCATTTTGCCTATACGTTCACCACTGCTGCTCCTTTTTCCTTGTCCTGCTCCTACCCGCTTGCTCCAGCAACTCTTTCCTTCTCCTAAAACCTTAAGTTGGAGAGAGTGAAAATAAACAAGAGCGTACCCGCCTTCAGTTGGGCCCTCCGTGGAGTCAAAGAGGGGGACAGAGTTAGTGTGTGTGACTAGTTTTCTGTGCTTTTGCTGATCCCTGCCAGTGCAGTCTGAATCCCTCACAGTCAGCCAGCCGGGGCGCCTTCAAAGGCCCTCCTCGCCGCAAACTATATGGAATTGACTTAATGGAAACGTGCAAAAGTGCAGTACTAAAGGCCCAGCTTTCCACTAGACAGGCTTAGAAAGGTATGGCAGGCATAAATGAGGGTGCCTTTTGTATGCTTTTTCGGCACTTGCCAGACATGTGGTATGTAAGCGTGTGTGTGTGTGTGTGTGTGTGTGTGTGTGTGTGTGTGTGTGTGTGTGTGTGTGTGTGTGTGTGTGTGTGTGTGTGTGTGTGTGTGTGTGTGTGTGTGTGTGTGTGTGTGTGTGTGTGTGTGTGTGTGTGTGTGTGTGTGTGTGTGTGACCAAGAAGTCTCTAATTACTAGGTATCAAGTTCGAGCCCCAGTCCCCTCCCGTTAAGAAAGTATAAATGCGTGGCATTCCTCACTTATGACTCATTGTCTCCATTTGCAAATGTTTTTATGCTTTATATTTCTCTCCCTTTCTTGGCTTTGGCCGTCTTATTCCCCATTCCTCCACCTCCTGTGCGTCTGTCTCTGCACTTATTTTCATTCTGTTCTTCTTCTTTTCTTCTTTCTTTTAGTCCTCTGTCCAATCCCCATCCATCCACCCTGCTCCCCTCCTCGTCTTCTCTGCGGACAGATTGATTCCAGATGTTTGCTAAACTCTACCCTACTCTCTCCCTCCTCCTGCTCTTCTCGTAAACTCCTCCTCCTCCTCCACCTCCTACTTTCTTTCTTCTTTCCACTCTGTCCATAGAACCAACAGTGACTCTATAATTTGATGATTGGATATAATTTTTGGTTTAGATTTCTCTGACATTTCAGTTTTTCCCAGTTTGTGAAGGAAGTGCAGCGCCTTCACCCCTCACTTGGGCTGAAAATGGGAGTTCTGTGACTTGATTCTCAACATTTGAATCATCTGCAATTGCATTGTACAGCTAAATGATCACATTTCCTCAGCTGTTTTGGTGGCCCTACCACTGAGTAAATATATAGGACAAACGGCTCCACTTTTGGTGCACTGAAACAAAGCGCAGTTCTATTTTGGAAATGCAGTACAGTACTCCCCAACATGCATCTTTTTTAATGTAGAATAGGAAGAAACTTTCTCATTGCCGTTGACATTGCCCAGGCTTTGTAGACTTGAGATTTAACTCTGAACAACCTGCTTATACACGCCTTTCCATCTGTGCCTTGATTGACACCAGCAGCCTCTTTCAGTATTTTGCGGAGTATAAGCCGTCCGTTCCTGTAATTGTGGAGCACCAAGGAGGTGTTCCCCCTGAGGCGAGGCACGAGGGGAAATTGGTTCCAGATGAAACAGGAAGTGGAGGTGGGGATCAAAGAATTTGTTTAGACAGGGGAAGGGAGGGCTGACCCCAGTCTGGACACAAATACACACAGAGTCAGAGAAAAGAAAGTTTATTTCTCATTCTTGCCCATTCTTTGTGAGCCCTTTTTTTTTTATTTTTTTTTAACCCCATGCTCTCATTTCCCCTCGGCCCCCTCTAGTCTAGACACTCTTCATCCGCACATCATCACCACATCTGTTTTTGTGTAGCGACACATCTCCAAGTCCGAGTCTCTCAAGAGTTGAACCGCCTAAAAGCGGAGCTCTTCGGGATCGGCTTTGATAAACCTTTAAATCCGTGTGTTTAGGAAACCGGTGTGTGTCGCTCTGCTGTCGCCATGGCCCCTCCGTCTCAGACGCTTGCCCTGATTGGCCCGGATGAATGCTATCGGGAAGAGGCGGCTCGAGGTCAGGGCCGGAGGTTAAAACTCTGTTGACACTCTTCAGAAGCCAAATCGGCCTTCCTCGTTGCCAGCGGACGTACAAACCCCCTCAAGCTGTTTGCTGAATGGATGAGTACATTCATCAAAACATGGTGTCTGATCCTCGGTCCTGCCGATTAAATGTGACGAAAAACATCAGCAGTTCTATTGGAACAACACCGCGGCGTGTACATGCAGCGTGCACATCTTTCTTTCACCCCTCAGACCTTCTCTCCCCCTCCCTCCCTTCGCCGCAGCGATGAGACTCTCCTCGCGGAAGCAGGGCGCCGTCTCACTAAGCGATTATGTTTTCTCTGCGAGGCATGCCAGCAGGCTAGACTTTGCGGTGTCATCTCTCTTTTCTCTGCTGTCAAAATATCATCGTTTTGGTTAACTTTTCCCCCCTCCCTCCCATTGTTCCAGTCCCCCCTCCTGATCCCCCCTCTCTTTTGTCTTTTCTTTTGCCTCCTCCTCACCCTCCTTAGCTGTGCAGCAAACAATGGCTGCCCGTCGCCGGGACAGATGACGGGGGAGCAAATAATAGTTGGAGAGAAAAGAGAGGAGACAAAAATAATCTAATTAAAAGTAATTATGGAGCAATTAACCACAACACTGGTTTCTGGGGCAGGGTCGGTGAGGGTTGGGGTGGGGGCCTCTCACCCTCTGCTGGTGGATTCTGATTGGTTCGTATGGCTGGAGATGAAAGCTCAGCCGCTGTGTGGTTCACCAGTCACGGCCTCCGCAGACTGCGGTTAACTTTTAACTTTAACACCTCTGTCTTTTCCCTACAGCCAAGTGTCTTCTGTCCTCATTTGAACTTTTTATTTTTATTTTTTTGTGTCGAGCATTGAAAAAAGACTAGCACTGTAGCAATGTTTGGAGATTGTTTTAAGGTTTTTAAAATAGTTTGAATAGTCATGAGTTGTGCTTTTAGATTATAGAGACAGGTGATAATAATACATCTATCTATCTATCTATCTATATCTATGTTCTTTGAAAGCAAGCTCGGTGGAGATTTTTGTCTAAGAGTGCATCTCACCTGAAATATAAAAGTTTTGGTCTTGTTATGCTGCATTCACTCATTTTTCAAAAGCCGAGACCCTTACACTGCTCTCTTCCCTCCTGTTGTCTCTTTCAGAACAATGAGCCTTTAAACCCTGGTTTCCATGGGTACCCACCCCACAGTCAGGTAAGAGATTAGTGACTGCTTGCAAAACCTCTGTAACAATAAATCAAAAAATAATGTATCACACGATTCCTCGAGTCACCTGAGATATTTTCAGCCACTTAGCCGACTTTGAACAACCATAAATCAGATGCTCATTGAGGTTGTTTTTTTTTCTCTCTCTCTCAAGGGATGTAGAAGAAGATATCCAGTGTTGTGTCAGAAAATTGAATCAGCAAAAGGATAGTTCATAGTTCAGTCTTGCTAGTTCATCTAGTACTCTAGTTCCCCTAAAATGTGGAACAAAAGTGTGACATTTGTGCATACAATATCTCGTGCAAGCATTTAGAAACCAACTCTTAATTCTGTTGTGGCGTCGTCCATCTAGTCCTGCAGCATGCGCTGTTGCTCGGACATCATTATTATCACATTATCGATATTTCTCCTCTGCTACAGCCAATGGTAGCATATAAATGATGGCTGTTAGAAGAATTGATGAAAGGAGAACTGGTAGCGATTTGAGCTTCTCTTTCAAAGGCTTGACCCTCCAGAAAGAGAAATTCCTCTACCACCTTTTTAACTAAGCTCTGCACACTCTTTTCGCAGCACTTTTTCACAATATACTCCCTCACTTTCTTTTTTTTGTTAAATACTTCACTCTGTCGCTCTGTCTCTTTCTCATTCTAAGTGCCTCTGCATATTGCTCTCAGTAATGAGTGCCTTATGTGTGCAGCGTAGCGGCAGGGTAGCTGCCGATTTTCTTATCTATCTCCAAGCAGCGGAGCACATTGGGCGGCTCAAAGCAGCTCAGTGCTCGCGTGTGGACGTGCGCGCATGCACGCGCAAAACCCCATTGAGAGTGTTTATGAGAAAGGCCTCTGTATCTGAGAGCTTGTGTGTGTGTGTGTGTGCGCATCTGTAGTTGGTGTTTGGGATATGCAGCTCTCTGGCAGTGCCACAGGAGGGGAGTGTTGGTCTGTGTGCGTGTACACCCCAGCCTCCCTTTCCCAAATCACAACATGGGAGATCCTCACAGGGCTCATCCCCCCATCATGCGTCCTTTTTTTTTCTTCTCTTCTCTCCTGACTCTCTCCCAATTCTTGGTATCTCCTTTCTTGGGAATACAGCTCTCTGAGAATGCGAGAGAGAGACTTTTTTTTTTTTAAAGAGGACAGCACCGTAAGAATTTGGCTTTCAGGCCCCCTCGTTAGTTGACTAATTGGTCGTTTTGGTCTTAGTTGACTAAGATTTCTTCAGTCGATTAAGCATTTCTTGAGCTTTTTCATGCTGATTGATTTATTTCCAAGAAACGTATGAGCACAGCTCTGGTAAACACAAGATTTAAAGTTGTTTTTGCATGCTAAATGGACTGCATTTTCATTGCGCTTTTCTAGTCTTAATGGCCACTCGAAGCGCACAGATCTCTATTCGATCAACCAATTAACTAGTCGACAAAATCATATGAGTGTTGGTCGACGAAGAATTTCTTTAGTCGAGGACAGCCCTAGTATTTTGTTCTGGTGTTGATCTGACAGCAAAAAAAAAAGATTGTGAGAGATTACAGGCGAAAAAAGCAACGAGAGGATGAGTCAGAGAAGTGGAGCAGAGGGGAAAACAGAAATGGAAGCAAGTTATTTAAGATGGCTTGCCTGCAGGGCACAGAATCATACAATAGTCCATTGCATAGTCTGATCAGACTTGTGGTGCAGTCCTCCCGTGCCTGCCCAGGTTCACGTGTAAGACAAACACCTGGGCAGAGAACACTTGTGATCCGCAGTACGTCTGAACTCCCCTTGTCATCTGTTAAATTCAAAGCCACTGCACACGCTGCTGCATTTGTTTAATAAATGATTTAAAAGTCGTCCCAGCTAATGTATTCTGCCCTTGAGCGCACACATCGGGAGGCTCCTGCTCACTAGCGGCTGGTTATCATGCAAATGGCGCTAGCCTAGCTTAGCACTGGATGGGCTTGTTCATTGCTGCAGTACATCTTGGTAATGCTCCTGTCCAGTTTTATGTATGCATGTTTGAACTGCCTGTAGTACTGCTTGTGTCAATATGAGTGTGTTAAGTGGTGGCGTGTGTCTCTGTGTCTCGATGGTGCCATAGCCATTGTGACCCATGGGCTCATACATGTCAGCCTCCTGCTGTTTAGGTCAAAGAAATGATTAGGGTTAACCACAAACAAGTCATAGAGGCTACACACCTTAGCATTTATTTTAGCAACACTGTATTAAAATGTAATTGCAGGTCACAACCTTCACCTCACTCTTCTCCTGAAACTGAAATAGAAAAAGTTAAGACTGAGGAGCTATCGATTATCTGTGAAAGGCTGTGTTTGAAGGAGTAAGCCTTTGTTTAAATTAGCTGACGAGTGTGTGGTGTTTGAGTCCATGTGTGTCTCTGTGCCAGCCAAAAGTGCAGCAGCATGAAAGTGATCACAGCACATCTTTGTGTACATTATGTGCATGTGTTTGTGTGTGATTGGCTGCGTGTGTTTATCACAGTGTTCGGTCTGTGCGCCACTAATCCTCAGATCATCCCCTATTCATCCTCTCATCCTCCTCACTTACAGCCCTAATCCTGTCATCATCCCTCTTTTTTTTTTTTTTTTTTTTTTACCCTGCCCTTTATCCATTTATCCCTCTATCCGTTATCTCTCGCTCGCATCCACTGCCCCTCTGTCCCTGCATCCCCCACTCCAGCCCAGCTCCCTTCTTTTGCCCCTGCCCCCCCACCCCACCCCAACCCCCTCTAATCACTTATCTTACCCTCCCTCCATCCCTCTGGACCCAGTTATAGCCAGCCTCAGCAGATGTCTGAAAGCTTGGCATCATGGTTTTTTTTCCCGCAGAGTTCAGTCCCTCCCATATGAAAAATGCGGTGCAAGGAACTGCACTCTCATCTCTGCAAATTAAGCCTCCTAACAATACAGTGGTGGGAAGTGAGGGAACTGAGCCCGAGCCAGAAGGAAAAAAAGGCGCAATGCAGCGAAATACAGATTCATGTGCAGGTTGAGGTTTAGATACTGGAATTGGGGCTGGCGCTCCCTCGGTTTTGTGAGACTTCCATCTGTGTGTGATGAAGGCAGCTGCAGCAGCAGAGAGTTGGTGATCTAGGAGCCTACCCACACAGCTAGCTACCTAGCTGTCTACCGACTGGCCTACCTACCGCTGCTTTTTTGGAGCTGACAGGCTGCCACGCAATAAATAAATCATCAAAAAAAAGCTGCAATGCAGTGGGGGTCGCATTCTTGTTCTGCACTCTCAGGCAGCCAGTGCGTGGATAGAAGACAAGCATCTCCTTCCTTCCTTTTCCCTCTCAAGGGGTTTTAGGAGACAGCAACAACAGCTTTCTGACTCCATCCAGAAACAGGGTTAGATGGCTACATGGAAGGATGGATGCTTTGATGGATAGGAGGGACTGAGGCAGAGAGAGGGAGGGAAAGTTTTAAAAGAGGGGCGGGAACAAGAGGAAGCAGGGGACGTGTAACGCGAGCGTGTGAATGACAGACGCAGAGCAAAGAGAAGAGAAGAGACTCAGGCTGTCAGGAGGAGAGAGACAGACAGGCCCGAGGGGGATCAGAGCAGCAGGGCCGCCGAGACGGTGAAAAGAGAGGCAGAGAGTGACAGGCAGACACGGCTTGCCTGCTGGAGAAGTGGAAGAAGGGACACCGGCAAAGGGAAGGAGGAGGAAGAGGCAGTGAACGAGGGAGAATTTAAATGTGTGAGACAGACGTGGACTGAAGCCATCGTCAGCTCATGGTCTTAGAGCACAGGCAGGGGAGAGGAGGAACAGGAGGAGGAATAGACTCACACAGGGAAGGGGAGAGAAGGAACGGGAAAGTGGAGAGCTGGTCAACAGTTGTTCCCCTAGATCAGACGATGATGGGGCTGTACTACCAAGCAATGCTACCGGTAAGTCCGCTTCTTACGCAGAGCTTCTTTCTATAAACAACTTTGTGCACACGTTGAGAACTGCAAGACCAGAACTAGGTGAACAAGAGCTGGTTAATGATTTAGTTTCATTAGTTTGGCTTGGCTCGATGAAGCAGTAATTGGTGCTGTTTATGGTATGGCCTGTTTTTGCTTTGCTGGGTCTTGGCCCAGGTGAGGCCTTTGTCAGATAGTTGGCAGGGCATCAGGGTAACAGCTTGTCCCTGCAGCTCTGCTCCTTTCACTTTTTAACCCTTTGCGCTCCAGGAACTTGAATTATTTCCTTGGAAGAACCACTAGTACGACTCTGTAGCTCTGCAACATTTTGACTTTGTGACACTGGAGCGGAGACAATATGCAGAGAGGCATCAGTTGCGCTGCATGCTGCTGAATGACAACAATTGTATGACTATATTAAAATATTTACTCTACACCGCAGCACATGTTTATACAGTTGATAGTGTGCTAGGCTGCGCTTAGCATATGGTGGGCGTGTCTGTGCTACTTTAGAGACAGCCTGAGGATGAGAGCTGTTTTCTGGCTCTGTCTTAGCATGTCCCGCTCTCTGTTCTTGGGTTCCTTTGGGCCTAAAGGGTGGGTGGGTGGGTGGGTGGGTGTTGGGATTTGGGGAGATTGCAGGGAGGTACGTGCGGACACGACGTAGCAACCGCTGCTCGGCAGCCAATGCATTGACACGCAGTCGGCATTGCATGCTCGCCATGCTGACTGCACACAGTGTCACGTGTGCGTGTGTCATGTGCACAGAGGGTGCAGGCTGAGATTTTGTCAAGCGAGTCACTGTGTCATCCAAGCTGTCCATGCAGTTTAAACTTCATCTGTCTCTGGATTGAGGGAGACAGGTGCCAAGGCATAGTTGTTTCTGCGCGTGCACACACACACACACACACACACACACACACACACACACACACCAGTTGTTGCCAGGAGTACTTTACTACCCCCCTCTTTTACGGCACAACAGACTCAGACACATGTAGCTGTTGCTGTGCATTTGTTATCAATAATAGAAACTTTACTATTATTGATAATGAAT
Organism: Perca flavescens; assembly: GCF_004354835.1. Lineage (NCBI taxonomy): Eukaryota > Metazoa > Chordata > Actinopteri > Perciformes > Percidae > Perca > Perca flavescens. The sequence goes on along the minus strand of NC_041345.1, from coordinate 3,768,989 downwards.
GGTTTGGTTCCAGACACACATACCCACTACCTGCATTTGACCTGTTCACTTTAACGTCATCAGCGTTGACACATGACTTCCAGCCACATTCCAGCTAAATCTTACAATCTTACAAAAGAAATAGCCGATACTAGTAATTACTGCAGTGTTTATACTTAAGATTCAAAGAATAGACCGTGTTGTAACTCAGTAGAATATTATTTGTTACAACAACCCACACCTCTACTTCAACATGGGGAAGTAGAGGTGTAGGTTGTTGTTATTCTCTTTTTACTCTCCCTCTTTCCCCCTCCCCTGTTTTCCTCCCCCTGCAGGCTAGTGCAGCTGTTAGCACATGTGTAAACACATTTTTCCTCTTCAAAGAGAATGACACCAAATGGAGGATGGCGGTAGTAACTAGAAGGGTGTTCCACTTTAAAACGCACTGGAAAGGTGACACGCCACGAGTCCCACTGTCCTCCTTAAACTTTAAACCTTTATGGTACACTTCGGTGACACGTCTAAGTACTGTTAGTTCACAATGTGGATAAAATATTGTGTGCCTTCCAGGGCAACTCGCCTTAGCATGCCTTGGAAAGTGGGGCTGGTTGTTATCAAATTAATTCGATTAGGCTAATTACATGTTTTTTTTGCAAGATGTGTATGTACATCATGAACATCGAGTTATTACAATATGCACAAAAAAGGTTATTTCAGTCCAAATGAATGTAGTTGTCAGCTAGCTACATTAGCTGTCTTGAGTCGCGACAGCCATAAACTGTGCACACCTGCTGCAGTTTACGGGGCTGTCGCAGTTTGAATACGTGTAACAACGATTGAGATGTTCCAGACAGGACGTGGTCTTGGGACTGCGTGGACCCTCTCGCAGTGGGTGTGGGTCAGAGGGTGGACATGGCTCTAGATTCGAACGAGCTTGCTGTTGTGCCAATTCTGAAAACTTGCCTGTTTGTGTCCGTTCAGCATCCTCACTGCAGCAGGATGGCATACGTTACAAATGTTGAGCCTGTCTCTTTTTTTCTTTTTTTTTTTTTTTTTTTTTTTTTTTTTTTTTACAGTTCAACAAAAACAAGTGTCAGTGTGTTACTGGCTGTCTGACAACATTTTTCCCTCCGTATCCCCCACGCCTCTCTCTGTCTGATGTCCAGAGGTGTTGCGTCATCCCTATAATATATCCCCCACCTGCTCAGTGCTGAGCAGATGAGGAAGGGTGTCAAGCTAAGCCTCTGTTACACTGAGTAGTTTGCAAGGCAGGGGGTGGCATCTGAGTATTTAGGTTGAATAACTTTTACTCCTCCCATATTATCGCCTGAAGACTGCTTGGTTAGCCAGCGTACAACAACAGGCCTGCAAGGAATTTGCATGGGATCCACACCCAAGTCTGTTACCCTCCGGGTTCTGTGCATGAGTCTGTTTGTGAGAGTGTAGCTGCATGCAAATGGAGGCAAAGTGGACAGAGTTGGACAGCTGCACTCTCAAACAAATTGACAGGTACCTGTGTGTTTTTGCTACACAACTACACTCAGTTTAACCAACGGTATGTTTACCTTCATTCATTATAATTATCATGTGGGATTATGGGTGTTTCTGCAACTCTCACATTAGAAAGTGACAGAAAGTGACTTCCCATCTCACAGAAACACAGTTTCACCTGTAAGAGCAGGTTAAGAACTCCATCAAAGTGCAGAGTCCTCTGTATTGGTGGGCTAATGCACCGTGTGACACTACTCCACCTCAGGGTTAACCGTTCTCCCTCTGCCCAAACAGCCATAATGATATTGTCCAACACTAATGCTGCTCTAACTGCGACCGCCCAAGGCTGAACGCAGTGGGTCGAGGTGTGAAAACACTCCGCGTGTTACCTCACACCAAAGCACACATACGCACAGAAAGGCACATTACAAGCGATGCGATGCACAGACGTGGTGCAGTAGAGCCCTAAATGGATGCAGCATTTTTTTTTTTTTTTAGATATCTACTCCTGCATGACAAGCAGCACTGTAACTCTGCACGCACTGTACCCGAGCATACACTGCAGCAGTAAGTTAGTGCTGTTTGGTGAACTTCCTCTGCAGAAGTCGTGACAGCAGAGTTCAAATTCCCCATCTTCTTGCTGCATCTACTCAGAATTGGCAATGCAGGATTTTATTTAACAATTCTTCTTGAGGAACTGGCAGTGCAGCAAGCATATGAAAATATTTAAATTCTGTCTTTGCTGTCTTTAGTACCGTATTGGTTTATTTTTTGGTGTTTTTAGGGTGAAAAGCTCATCCTTATGTATCTATAAATTGGTCTGGATGAAACGTCTGGGAAGTGTAAATGCCAGTCTGGGTGATTTGGAAGATAGCGAGCCCAGTAGTGCGACAGGGTCAGTCGTACCCCTGACACATGACCCATCATGCCTCTGGGCGTGGTCAGGCTGAGAACTAGAGGGAGGTTAAGTGTGTTGGACTGAGTTTCAGCATGTTTTAGCTGAGGGTTGTCCACATCCAGTCGGGAATATTTGCCTGCAGTATGGGTTCTCTAACAGCTCCAGCTCAAGTTCCTCTGCTCTGGTACTCAGCCTAACCAACATATATTAGTAACTGACTGAATTTAGCTTATTAAAGAAGGAAACCATATTCTGAGTTGGTCCATTTATAATTCTATTTTTGTTAGTTGTGTTTTAAAAAAAAAAAAAATAATAATAATGTTTAGCCTGTTTCAGTTATCATCAATAACTATTATTTTAAGTATTGATTTATCTGCCTATTTGGCCTTTTTAAAATGTCAAAAAATAGTGAAAAATGCCAGATATAATTTCTCACAAAAGCCCAAGGGGACTTCTTTAAGTATCTTGTTTTGTTGGACCAACGGCCCGTAACCCAAAGATATTCAGTTTACCATCCCGCGTGACAAAGAAAAGCATCAAAGTCTCACATTTGAAAAGCTGGAACCAGCAAATATTTGGCATTTCTCTCAATCGACTAATCAATGGATCGACTAATCATGTGTCTTAGGACACGAATGCCGGTTTTTCCACTGCATAGTACGGCTCCACTCCACTCGCTCCTTTTTGGTTTCCCATTAGCAAAAGTTTTGGATTGTACCTGGTAACTAGTACTTTTTTCCGGTACAGCCTCGGTCAAGGTTCCAAGTGGGCTGAGCCGATGCTAATACACTTAAAGCCCTTAAAACGCTGCAGAGGACTGGTTGGACAGAGAGAATTGTCACTAGCACAAACCTTCGATTATTGAATAGCCAAACTACCGTCAATAGCAACTGCAATTTTTTTTTAATTAAGTCGACACTGGTTTTAAAAAAATGGCAGCCTTCAAAACTCTGGCGTACAACTGACGAATTGCGGATGTTCCTCTGTTTGGTTGCCGATGAAAGGATTCAGCGAGTGTCAGATTGAAGATGATGTCACAGCAGTTTAATGTGGCGCAGCTATGACAATGAAAGAATCCCGGCTACACTGAGGAATACTATCTGCAGTTAGTACTGAAAACCAAGAAAAGTGAGTTAAGTAGGGCAGTGGAAACGCGGCAAAAGTTGCCCAAAACATCTGGTATGGTTGAGTGTCTCCCCCACCCTTGTCCCAGCCCTGTTGTTCTTCTATTAGCATAGCATATTAGCAGTTGTCTGATAAAGTGAGAAATATGATGACAACCTTGCAAACGCTGCTGTTCTTTTGTTGTTCTGTTATTGCACAAGCAAGCCACGTTGCTAGTGAAAACACACCTATTTTAAGTCTATGATTTCATCACTGCATATGTTTTGGTCTTTTGTCATTTGTCAGAAGAGAAGAAATCTGAATTGTGCTTTGGAATTTTTATTTTTAGGTCCTTTTGCCCTGCCAAAGGCAAGTCAGAGTGTCGGAGAAAGGGCTGTCAGTGTGATTATGATAATGATGCAGATGGTGATGATGATATGAACTGTCAAAAACAGCCGAGCTGTATGTCACAGATCTCCGCTCAGCAACGGAGCTGCTGACACTGACGGACAGATTTTTGCCAGTAGTTTAAATTGGAATTAAAGCATTTAAGATCCCTTTTGTTACATTAGGACACTTAATCTTTTTGATTTAAGAGAGGGACATTTTAAGTTCATTGACTACAGCGTGTTGAGAGCTTCAACATAGAGTTCTCCGGTAGGTTATTTTTCTTGCCAAATAACGTTCCATGTGTCCTCAGGTTCTGAGTTACCGAACTATTGATGTGTCTCTAAGGAGCAGCCTTTCTGTAATCTGATTGGCCCACAGTCAGGAAGGAGAGACGGGATCTTCTGCGCCGAGGCAACCGTATAAGGAGATGGGCTGTGGCCTACGCTTTGATGGACATCACAGTGCAGCAGAAGCTTTGAGTGACTTCGGGCGGGTGTCGGGGGTTTTAAAAGGGGGAAAAATTATCTCCCTCTGGCTTTCATCAAGCGTGGCAGGCAAGAATGAAGAGGGAAGGGGAAAAAGAGGAGGGGGGGTAAACGCAGGCGCACTTAGTTATCCAACCACAGGAAAAGAAAAGAGACGGATTGCAGAGGGAGAAGAAGCTGCAAAGTATTTCTGTCTTCAGCCAGGCGGCTTTTACAGGCGCTAGATGGTTCCAATAGACAAATTGTTATGAATTTGCATGATTGATTAAGTTTTCAGTAGCACCTACCACTTGGCTTTTTCATTCGGTGTTTCTATTGGCTGGCGTTTGCGTCACTTGGTGGTGGTTAGAGGTTAAAGTCCGTAGACAGACAAAGACGCACGCTTGAAAGGTTTTACCGTGAAAAGGCCTCTCCCTCCCCCTCATCCGTCTCCGTGTATGTGGAAAAACATATGGTGTCTCAGGTAACACAACTTGTGTGCATGCGTGTGTGTGTGCATGCATGAGGTGAGAGTGAATCGACATGGATGAATAGGTCCTTCTCCAGATGGTCCTTTTCATTTGTAATATCAGATTGTCGAAAGCATTTCAGTCGATACTTGATCGTCTCTGTTTTCGGCCTAGCTCGTTTACAGACAATCCTGTATCTAAATTAGAAATTCATTTATATGAATTGTACTATATATTTATTGCTAAAAACTTTTGTAAATATTGTCCTTTTTTTATTGTACTATGGACCTTCTAATTGTGTCCTGAATAAAGTAATTATTATGTCACAATGTCAAGATTCGGTCTGGTAAGTTTGGACCAGATATAACCCTGATAGTGTCAATATTTCCCATAATCCCCTTCCCCCTAACGTTAAGCCCCCCCCCCCGTTTCTTTTTCCATTATTTCTTTTTCCTTTCTCCCCCTCTTCCCTTGACTATATGATGCTGCCATGTAGGGCAGTGCTGCTCCTTCGTCAGCGGGTCAGGAATGCCTGTGTGGACTTAAGGGGGTACTGTTCTTAACTCTTAATCCACTGACAGCTTCCATTTGTCTTCCGGTTTATTAGCTCATCAATTCATCCGAGTCATTTTCGTCTATCCTCGGTTAGCTAAAACACACCCTCATATGAAAATGGTCACAAGCACCGTGCAAGTGTCGAGCCTGGATGTTATTAGCCCTTTATTTTTTCACATGACTGATCATGTGGGAGCATTGTGTTGTGACATTTAGTCTGGTTGGTTAGGTTAGGTAGGCTCGGCAGCGCTTTGTTCAGCGAGGAGAAACAAAGTTGCTTTTATGAACCGTGAGCTGATTCTCTGGTGCACTGTAGTAGTCTCTGAAACGCACATGATGAGTGTTTATGATGTGGCATCTTTATTAATGAAATGCATCAGTCCACGGAGACTCGGTCACTGACCAGTCAATTTTATTTATATAGCCCAGTATCACAAATTTGCCTCAAGGGATCAGCTTTCCTTGTCCCTCTTAATCTTTGCAATTTAAAAACTAAGATGAGCACTCTTGTTCATACATAATGAGGTCTAATTCCCTGTTTATCTAATCATAAGGTTAAAAGTTCTTTTTCGGTTGTCACCCTTTTCTGTAGTTCTGTTACTCTCTCTTCTTTCCCTCTGCCTAGCATGCAGCTAGGATGTCCCTTTAGGACACACCCTTTAGTGGCTCAGTACAGCCTACTGCCTGTTTATGAGCCCACATGCCCTAACAAGTACACTTAGGCTTTGATATATATTAGCCCTTGTAGGCTAAGGCCTAACCAGTGAATTTGAATTATTCAGGGTTTTCCTTGGGTTTTAAGAGCGCTTAGGTGCCAATGAGACATACATTTATGTGCATATTAGTGATGTCATTGTGCAAATATTTGCATAAAGCTTAGTGGTTGTCAGTTGCAGCGAGGGAGAGATCGCTAAAAGCAAAACCTGGAGGGCTTGTCACTAAAATGAGAATAGCTGAACCACCTTAAAGGTCAGCCCACCTTAAGTTAATAAGCCTGTGCGGTTGTCGCCAGTTCTGTGGCTGTTAACCCCCTTTACTTTAACCAGCAGGTATCAAACAATACACGGCAATGTGCGTGCGTGCCGCTGTGTACGTGAACCATCATATGCAGAAGACAACGATTGCTACGCCCGTCCTGTACGTTGGCGTGTCCGTAAAAACTATGCACTCCACATAGTTTTTACGTTCATACACTTGGTGCACAAGAGCGCTTAGGCGCTGGCCCTAAGCCGTATGACGGCAGGGAAAACTCGTATAGTTGTCTTTAACGATAGCTTATCGTATCAGGTTTACGAAAGTTTCTCTTTTATCTCTAGGTGACCGAAACCGTTGCAGATGCGAAACACAATCGGCTTTCACACATTCTTCCCTAACATACGATCGGCCTCACCTCAGTAAAAAAAGTGGCAGATTTTTCCCTCCTGTTTTTGGATTGCGCAGCCCTCTCTGATGCCTCGTCTATCATTTGGGCTAAACCCCAGAAGCTGTCTGTCTTGCAGATGGGTCTTTTAGCCTCAGCTGGCTGTTTACAACCTATGCGGTAGACGCTGCAGAAGAACAGTGAGCAGTCAGGCCATAGGATTAGAGAACGGGAGAGGGAGAGGGCTCGTTTGCTTTGTGGCATCTTAGTTACTCTGTCTAATTAAAAAGGCTGCTTGGAGACGGAGTGTCTCTAGGCGTCACCCAACCCAGATCCAGTCCACAGCAGAGACCAGACCAGTGGTTGATGGTGTTGGATATTGTGTGCCATGCTGCCTGGCCTGATGTGAAAAGAGCAGTTTTGAGCCCAAACCCATTCGCGTTTTTGTTCTCGCCTTGTTTCTTCTACAGCTTACATATTAATTCTGTATCTCTCTGTCCGTCCACTGTCTCTCCCTTTCTTTTACTCTTTGCTGTTAAAAGGATTTTGTGAAACTCAGTCCAAGATGCCCTTGAGTGTGTGAAATGACTGAAGCAAGCAACATTGCAGAGTCACCACACATACAAGATGAAGTGTGTGTGAGTTAGAGCAGCAGCAGCTAAGCTATACAGAATCTGTAAATGATCCTGCTGCTGATACAGTTGTAACAGTGCAGAGAGAAAAAAAATCACCTGAGGCTAAAGTCCCAGTTTATACGCTGTTAATCTGAATTATAGATGGCCTCTAATAGAATTCCAAAAATACAGGAACAAGTATTTACACAATGCAGCAGTAGCTGTAAGCATGTCAGGGTTAACATGGCACAGTTAGTGTTTATCTCCCTGCGTGTCCGTCCATCCCATAAGCATCTTTGTATCTCAAACCGTGTATTGAATTTTCTAACTCTTAATAATAGATGTGTTTGCTGTAAATATTTCATGGTCGGCTGACTGAAAACTCATGCCTGTCAGAGATATGGAGGTAGAGGGAGGGGGAGAGGGTAGCAGGGAGGGAATGGGTGAGTGTCTGAGTGGTGAGGGAGAGGGAGTGTAATTTAATAGGCAGGATTTTAACCCCCACATTCTGCCCTCATCAGGACGCTTCAAGCACTGCTTACAGAGTACATATGTTAAGTTGTCTCCTTCTCTTCTTTCCTCTCCTCTCCTCCCTCCCCCACTCCCGCAGGGCTCTCAGGATTCGACAGGAGGACAGGAGGGATTGGTGGCCCCGCCCTTTTCACCATTCCCCCCTCCACCCCCTCCTCAAAACGGGCTAGCAGGGACCGAGTTTGTCCCAGGGGTCATGTTTGGTGCTGGGGGCCAAGGCCCAGCAGAGTTGGGGGCTGGTGCTAATGGAGCCACCACCAATACCACCAACAACAACGTAAGCACAGACCTGATAAAGCCTTAATGAGCAATAATTTAAGGATGTTAGATGTGTGCAATGTTGAGGCATTTTCCAGGTATTCAGCAAGTTGTAGTGGTGCTGTGTCAGTTTTTTTTTCTCATTCTTGATGTCTGGAAGTTGTTTTTTCTATTATTTTTATTCAATAAAATAACAGTTGTAGTGCTACACTGATAATGGTCATAAAGCCTGGCTTGAGACTGCCATTGGTAATGTCAGTCCACCACTTTCATTGATCCAAAAACATACTGGATGGATTGCCAAGGATGTTTTTTACCCACATTCGTGGTTCCCAGAGTAAGAATCCTAATGACTTTAGAGGATCTCCCTGACTTAACCAGCAGGTTAACGATTTTTTTTTTCAAATATCGCAACTGCTATAAAATTTCCATGACTTTTTTATTTATTTATTTTTTACAGAATGAATCATAATGACTTCATTGATTCCCCTGATTTTCCTCTTGTGCACATTTTAGTTTTTTAAGTGCCATGAAATGTGGTACAGTCAATCATGATGCCCTCAGGATGAATTGCAAAGACTTTGGTGATCCCTTCACTTTCCAAATAGTTCCAGCATCAGGTCAAAATGTCGTCCAATACTGTTTAAGCGCAAAACACTACAAAACGCTCCCATCAGCCTCAGCTGGACTTTGTGTTGAGTGCTAATTATAATTGTTTGCATGCTAACAACTTAAACTGAGTTGGTAAACATTATACCTGCTAAACCTAATCATGTTAGCATTGTCATTATGAGCATATTAGCATGGTTGCATTAGCATTTAGCTCAGAGCACCGCTGTACAGCCTCACAAGGCGGCAACTAACGATGATTATCATTTTCGATTATTTCTTGCATTTTCATTTCATTCCCAACTCAAAGATATTCAGTTTACTTTCACAGAGGAGAGAAGAAACTAGAAAATATTCACAATTAACAAGCTGGAATCAGACTTTTTTTTTTTCTCATACAAAATGACTCAAACCGATTAATCGATTATCAAAATAGTTGGCGGATAATAGCCTGCAACTAATTGATTTAATCTTTGCCGCTCTAGCTGTAATCATGGCTGGCACTATAATCTGATTTCAGATGCAGTTATCCTGTTAGCTTTCTGCATTGTGTACTCATTAACTCTGCACTGTTTACATTAGGGTTCTATTTAAAAGAAGGTGTAGCAGAGCTTTACTTTGCTAAAATAATGATCATAAGCCATTTGGTCACATTTACCTCTACTTCTCTCACCTTCCTTATCCCTTCTTTTCTCTCTCTCTCGCTCTCTTTTCCACAGGGAAAGACAGAGGAGGTGCCCCAGGGTGAGGCGGGCGTACAGTGCGGCACAGGAGGCTCAGGATCTGGAGGCTCTGTGGGAGACCCCTCCGAGGCCAAAGGGACCCCCAAACGCCTCCACGTCTCAAACATCCCCTTCCGCTTCCGGGACCCTGACCTCAGGCAGATGTTTGGGGTAAAAAGCTGGGAATGTTGTGGGCCTCATTTTTAACAGGATCAATAAATCAGTCTAGACACCCGGGTCCTCCACAGAGGGACCGGTTCACGATGGGTGGGGTTTCAGGGACTAGATAGTCAACAAAGGAAAGGCACTCATGGGTGTTGCCTTGGTGCTTGAGAGGGCAATAGGCTTCTTTGTGTTTCAGTTTGTTAGCATTAGTGACAAAGTGAGATTAAAAAAAAGGGGCCAGAGCAAGAGTTCGATGCAAAAGGATAGAAGGAAAAGAATTGAAATGTGGGAAGTTGTCTTTTGTGTAACAGTGACACCTAGTGCTCAGCAGTTGTAACTCACACGATATCAAAATCTTCTGACTTTGCAGTAATGCCGTCCCAAAAGACAAATATCTAAGGATCCTGAGGCAGTTCAGAAATGTCATTGACTGCTTTCTTTGCTTATATATGTTTGCTAATTTCTTCCCTCAAATTTATTTGCAGCAATATGGGAAGATTCTGGATGTAGAGATTATTTTCAATGAGAGGGGATCAAAGGTAAGTGCACAGATGACATTTGATTCTCTGAAACCAAACTACAGTTCTTCCTTACTGTTGACAGTTATTCCCTCTTTGCATGTTTTTGTGACACTTTGTGATGCGGTATCCGCACGCCACATGGGGGATCTTTGTTGTGAAACTCCAATTATCTCTGAAACAATGTCAGGAGTGCATCCCAAGGCCTTAGGATTTATATATTCTCCTCTCTCAATCACAATCCCTTTTGACCAACCTCTTTAACCTCTGCCGTGTACCACAGGGTTTTGGCTTTGTGACATTTGAGACCAGCGCAGACGCAGAGAAAGCCAGGGAAAAGCTCCACGGCACACTGGTGGAAGGTCGTAAGATTGAGGTAATTTCTCTCTCCTTTCTTTTCTTCTGTCTTCTCTCTGTACTCCTATTTCTGCTTGATCACTGACTGCTAGCTAGCTCCCATCCTCCCTTTAGTGATATGCTCTGATGCAGCCCACTGGTATCCCACTCCCTGGTCTCTCTGCAGTATGTTCATTTTTCAAATATCAAAAGACTTGTTTCCTACCTTTTTTTGGGGGGGTTTTGTTTTTGTGGTGGGAATGATTGGGGGCGGGGTGCAAGAACACTACATAAGGCATGCTGGGTACTTTTCCTCTGCAGCATTTTCTTTCATCATCAAGCTGTTGCCTCTTCACCTTTTTGTTTCCCCCCACTGATGCACAACTCGTAGCCACACTGATGTTACAACTTGTGCAACATTTGAATGGTGTGTTTGTGTAGTTGGCACCGGAGGGCACGAGAGGAACGCAGTGAAAGGATGATGTATGGCAGATTGCTGTCAGATGCTCTTATTTTCTTCCCTAGTGTAGAAATCCTTCTGTGTTCCCCTCTCCCGGTGCAGTACTAAGTGGTTGTGACAAGCTTATGGCTCCTGGTGCAACAGCAGCATGCTGGGAATCACGGCAACACTGACGCATGTTCACTTTATAGAAGTCTGGATTCTTACCAAAGATCTGTGCACTTGAGTTTTATATGTATGTCAAGTCTATGTGTGTTGAGGTTGTTTATTTTGATTGTTTTTTTTTTTAACTGAAGCATGTGCATTTTTGAAAGCAGTTTTTCTCCTTTACTTTAATCGGGGTGTCAATTAGCCTGTTGTCCATATTGGATCTTTGACCCACGTCGCTGAAAGCCAAGATTTCTGCATGGGCTGTGTGTGTGTGTGTGTGTGTGTGTGTGTGTGTGTGTGTGTGTGTGTGTGTGTGTGTGTGTGTGTGTGTGTGTGTGTGTGTGTGTGTGTGTGTGTGTGTGTGTGTGTGTGTGTGTGTGTGTGTGTGTGTGTGTGTGTGTGTGTGTGTGTGTGTGTGGAGGGGGGGTTCCTGCATGATGGATGAGGCTGGCTGGACCCTTTTTAGGTC